>NC_134355.1:655822925-655847925 GCF_048569485.1 Anomaloglossus baeobatrachus | reverse complement strand
GAGCCCACATCTTTCCCGACAGTTGAAGGCTGATTTAATCAGCCATTAAGTGCCTCTTACAGCCATTGTCAATCAGTGATAGTGGCATTTAACACGTGCAGACCAGAAGCGCATCATTAATCCTACCCATCGGCGTGACTGCAAAGTGCTGATGGGTTTGTGTCTGTCATCACAATCCTCCTGTGGTCACTGGCCCGTGGCCCACGTTCTTAGGAGATCATGATTTATACTATAGAAGGCAGTGCTTCAATTACTCTAAGGGGACTATTAAATACTCTAAAAAGTGTAAAAAAAAAAACAAAAAAAAAAAAACACACAAGTTCAAATCCTCTTTTGCTCCATTAAAATAAAACAAACAAAAAAGTACACATATTTGGTATCACCATGTTAATAAGTGTTCGATCTATAAAAATATAAAATCTGATCAGAAAAATGGCGTAATGAGAAAATAACCAAAAGGCCTAGATTCAGTTTTTTGGGTTGCTGCGGCAGTGCAATACAAAGCGTTAGGAAGGAGGCGGGTCGCCGGCCAGAGCGACGTCGCAGGACAGGTAAGTCCGTGTGACGGGGGTAAGCGAGGTTGTGCGCGACGGGCAGTGACATCAGAAGAAAGCATCTCCTGGGTCCTCACCATAAAATTCAGAGTCAAAAGTATGCAAAAAAACATCTAAATAAGCTGATGCATTTTGCAAACAAGTCTTGTGGACCGATGAGGTTAAAATAGTGTCTCCCTAAGGTCAACCATCCTTGCTTATGGGGTTAAAATAGAACTCTTTGGCCACAATGATCAAAGATATGCATAGAGAAAAAAGGACACAGAATTTCAGGAAAAGAATATCTCTCCAACCATTAAGCATTGGGGTGGATCATTCATGCTTTGGGGTTGTGTTGCAGCCAATGGTACAGGGAATATTTCACGGGTAAAAGGAAGAATGGATTCAATGAATTTTCAACAAATTCTTGATGCAAACATAACACAGTCTATAAAAAAAAGCTGAAGTTGAAAAGAGGACGACTTCTACAAATGTATAATGATCCTAAACACACGTCAAAATCCACAATAGATGACCTCAAAAGGTGCAAGCAGAAGGTTTTACAATAACGGTCAGTCCCCTGATCTTGAACATTATTGAAAATCTGTCGCTAGACCTCAAAAGAGAAGTGCATGCAAGACGAGCCAGGAATCTCAGAGAACTGGAAGACTTTTCCAAGGAAGAAAGCATGAAAATCCCTTAAACAAGAGTTGAAAGACTCTTGGCTGCTACAAAAAGTCTTTACAAGCTGTGATACTTGCCAAAGGGGGCGCAACTAGGTACTAACCATGCAGGGTGCCCACACTTTTACATCTGCACATTTTCATTTTTAAGTTTTTAAAGTGTATAAGATAAAAATATTTTTTCTTCATCGTTCCTATGGGAGACCCAGACCATGGGTGCATAGCTTCTGCCTCCGGAGGACACACAAAGTACTACACTAAAAAGTGTAGCTCCTCCCTCCGAGCATATACACCCCCTGGAAGACCATATCCAGCCAGTTTAATGCTTTGTGTTTCAGGAGGTCACACACACATGCATTCTCATCTGATTTTTGATTTTTCATTTTAAAGAATTGGAAGAAAAGCGGGTCCAAGCTGGACTCCCGGCATGTCCCTTCTCACCCCACTGTGTCGGCGGTGCTGTTAAGGTTGATTCTACAAGGCTGGAGCCTTACATGCCGCGCTCCTTCACCATCCCTAAACAGGGCTCTGGCTTCAAGTGGGAGCCATCACGGTTCTCACTGCTTTGCAGGAGACCGGTCTCCATCCGCAGCCCCTTGAGGTCCCTGCCTGGACGGAGCGCTCACCCCTCAGGGACCTGGCCCTGCGTCTCATAAGCTAAGTATTGAGACGTTATTCAGGGGTCCCTTGTACATTTATTGGGGGTAGAGTTTGTTTTTTAACTTGTATGTGGTTTCCGGCCGGTTCTCTGGTTTTTTCCTGAGAACCGCGCCGAGGGTGCCTGCTTGTCGGCCGCATGTTAAAATTTAGGCTTCGGCTGCGGCCTACTTTCGGTTTCACTGCCCCTACATGTCAGTCATGCAGGGGATCAGTGCGGCGCCGCCCACCGGCCGTTCAGCACAGGGGAGGACACTCCTCTCTGAAGAGATGTTTCCCTCCCCTGTATCTCTCCTTGGCCCTCCGGTTCCCGCTCTTGGACCTTGCTCCACCCCCCCTCCTCTCTCCGGCGCCATTTTCTCAGCGTTCTCATGCTGATCGGCGCTGGCTGCAGCAGCTCTGCAAATATTCTGGGGGTCCAAGCTGTGGAATCGGAGGGCACACAAAACGGCCTGGTAAGCCACAACCTCTGGTTGTGGACTTTCTTATACACTCTCTGGGGGTCCTTCTGAAGGAGTGTGTTCCTTACTACAGAGCCCCCACCTCAGCAGCATGTCTGTCACTAGGAGCAAGGCTGCAAGGCTGTACGCAATATGCACTGCATGTAAGCTCATACTGCCTGAGCCGAGCACATATCCACATTGTGATGCCTGCTCTAACATGGTGGTGCCTCAGCCTAGAGTCTCCCCAGTGGTCCCTCCGGCTTCTCCGGCCCCGGTGGCTGAACCCCCGGCTTGGGTAGCATAGTTTTCTAATGCTATCTCCCAGTCCTTTGCCGACTCTATGGGACAGCTGTCCCGGACTCTGCTGACCATGCATCAGCCCCCTTCTCAGGGTGCCTCTGCTGCTCCGACTCGCTCTGCAGAGCTCACAGAGGATTTTTCCTCTGTTCCCAGACCCCGTCCTCCTAAACGGAGACGTAGGGACTCTTCTCCTTCCTCGTACCACGGCTCTGATTCACGAGCTGAATCGCAGGGCGAGGAGGATGCCTTTACTGTGGGCTCGGACGCTACCTCTATGTACCCCATTGATCTAACCGAAGGTGATGCGGATGTTAGTGAGTTAATTGCGTCCATTAATTCCGTACTGAACCTCAATCCACCAGTGTCAGAGGAACAAGCCTCTCTGGTAGAAAAACACCAGTTTACCTCACCTAAGAGAGCAAGGAGTATGTTTTTTAACCACTCCAGTTTTCAGGCCACTGTGACCAAACCCAGGGCCTGTCCTGACAAACGCTTTCCAAAGCGCAGTTCTGATGACCGTTTTCCCTTTCCACCAGAAGTGGTCAAGGAATGGGCTCATTCACCTAAGGTGGATCCTCCGGTGTCTAGAATCTCAGCCCGGACAGTTGTATCTGTGGCGGATGGCACCTCACTTAAGGATTCCACTGACCGCCAGGTTGACCTGCTGGCCAAATCTGTATATGAAGCGGCAGGGGCCTCGTTCCCCCCGTCTTTTGCAGCAGTGTGGGCTCTTAAGGCCGTCTCTGCTTCTCTGGCGGAGATGCATTCCCTCACCAGGGACTCTATGCCTGAAATGGTTGCCTTAACTTCCCAGGCTTCGGCCTTTTCATCCTATGCCATGTCTGCCATTCTGGAGGCCTCTCACCGCACGGCGGTGGCTTCCGCTAATTCCCTCGCGATCCGCAGGATCTTGTGGCTTCGAGAGTGGAAAGCAGACGCTTCTTCCAAGAAGTACCTTGCTGGGCTCCCTTTTGCTGGGTCCCGGCTGTTCGGTGAACAACTGGATGAAATTATTAAGGAAGCTACTGGCGGGAAGAGTACTTCCTTGCCACAAACTAAAACCAGGAAACCTGTCCAGGGCAGGAACCAGTCGAGGTTTCGTTCCTTTCGTTCCTCTAACTGGTCATCCTCTAAGCCCTCAGCCTCGTCCACTAACTCAGCCAAGGATCGAAAAACCAGCTGGCGCACGAAGCCGCGTCCCCAGAAGAACGGAGGAGCCGCTGCCACTAAGGCAGCCTCCTCTTGACTATCTGGCCGCGCCAGCAACGTCCTTAGTCGGTGGCAGGCTCTCCCACTTTGGCGACGTGTGGTTTCAACACGTCTCCGATCAGTGGGTGCGGGATATCATCTCCCACGGCTACAGGATAGAATTCTCTTCCAGCCCGCCAAACAGATTTTTTCTGTCCACTCCCCCCTGCTCCAAGGCCGCCGCCTTCTCCCAGGCCGTGGCATCCTTGCAGGCCAACGGGGTAATTGTACCGGTTCCCGCCCGGGAACGGTTCAGAGGTTTCTACTCAAATCTCTTCCTAGTCCCCCAAAAGGACGGTTCCTTCCGGCCCATCCTGGATCTCAAGCTTCTCAACAAGCATGTTCAGGTGCGGCACTTTCGCATGGAATCTCTGCGATCAGTCATTGCCTCAATGACCCAAGGAGATTTTCTAGCATCCATCGACATCAGAGATGCCTATTTGCATGTGCCAATTGCGGTTTCACACCAGCGTTGGCTACGTTTTGCAATCGGAGAGGAACATTTCCAATTCGTGGCTCTCCCCTTCGGGTTAGCCACGGCCCCTCGAGTATTCACCAAGGTCATGGCAGCAGTGTTGCGGTTCTGCACCTACAGGGGTTGGCAGTGATTCCTTACCTGGACGACCTTCTAGTCAAGGCTTCATCCAGTGCAGACTGTCAGCGGAGTGTCTCGATCACTCTCGCCACGCTTGTTCAATTCGGGTGGCTTGTCAATCTGCCCAAGTCCACTCTGACCCCGACACAGAAACTTACGTACCTAGGGATGCAATTCGAGACTCTGCCGGCACTTGTGAAGCTGCCCTTAGTCAAACAGCAGTCCCTCCATCTGGCGGTGCGCTCTCTGTTGAGGCCCCGCCGTCATTCCATCAGGCACCTCATGCAGGTGCTGGGTCAGATGGTGGCGTCAATGGAAGCGGTTCCCTTTGCCCAATTCCATCTGCGTCCCCTGCAGCTGGACATTCTCCGCTGTTGGGACAAGCAGACCTCTTCCTTGCACAGGCTAGTGGCTCTGTCGCCGCAGACCAGGAGCTCTCTTCAGTGGTGGCTTCGGCCCCTCTCTCTGTCTCAGGGACGCTCCTTTCTGATCCCGTCCTGGGTGATTCTCACCACGGATGCCAGCCTATCCGGCTGGGGAGCAGTATTTCTCCATCACCGAGCACAGGGCACTTGGACTCCGTCCGAATCAGCTCTCTCGATCAATGTGCTGGAAATCAGAGCTGTGCTCCTAGCTCTCGTAGCCTTTCACCACCTGTTGGCGGGCAAGCACATTCGAGTCCAGTCAGACAACGCGACAGCAGTTGCCTACATCAATCACCAGGGCGGGACTCGCAGCCGCCTGGCAATGTTGGAGGTTCAACGCATCCTTCAGTGGATGGAGGACTCCAAGTCCACCATATCCGCAGTCCACATCCCAGGCGTAGAAAACTGGGAGGCAGATTATCTCAGCCGTCAAACCGTGGACAGCGGCGAGTGGGCCCTGCATCCGGCAGTGTTCCGGTCAATCTGCCGCAAGTGGGGTACTCCGGAAGTGGACCTAATGGCATCCCGGCACAACAACAAGGTCCCGGTTTACGTGGCTCGCTCCCACGATCCTCAGGCCTTGGCAGCGGACGCGTTGGTTCAAGACTGGTCCCAGTTCCGTCTGGCTTACGTGTTTCCCCCTCTATCTTGCCCAGAGTCCTGCGCAAGATCAGGATGGAGGGCCGTCGGGTCATAATCATTGCTCCAGACTGGCCCAGGCGAGCTTGGTACCCAGACCTGCTCCGTCTGTCCGTAGAGGTGCCGTGGCATCTCCCGGACCGCCCAGACCTTCTCTCTCAAGGTCCGTTTTTCCGCCAGAATTCTGCGGCTCTCAGATTGACGGCGTGGCTTTTGAGTCCTGGATCCTGACGGCTTCCGGCATTCCTTCTGAAGTCATCTCCACTATGACTCAGGCTCGGAAGTCTTCCTCGGCCAAGATTTACCACAGGACTTGGAGGATTTTCCTGTCCTGGTGTCGCTCTTCCGGCCATGCTCCTTGGCCTTTTTCCTTGCCGACCATCCTGTCTTTTCTGCAGTCCGGTCTGCAGCTGGGACTATCCCTCAATTCCCTCAAGGGACAGGTCTCGGCTCTGTCAGTGTTGTTCCAGCGGCGTATCGCCCGACTGGCCCAGGTGCGCACCTTCATGCAGGGCGCATCTCACATCATTCCACCATACCGGCGGCCTTTGGATCCCTGGGACCTTAATCTGGTCCTCACGGCCTTACAGAAACCCCCCTTTGAACCTCTTAGGGAGGTTCCTTTGTTTCGCCTCTCACAGAAAGTGGTCTTTCTGGTGGCCATAACTTCTCTCAGGAGAGTTTCTGATTTGGCTGCGCTCTCTTCGGAGTCACCCTTTTTGGTTTTTCACCAAGACAAGTTGGTCCTCCGTCCGACTCCGGACTTCCTTCCTAAGGTGGTGTCTCCTTTCCACCTTAACCAGGACATTTCATTGCCTTCCCTTTGTCCGGCCCCTGTGCATCGCTTTGAGAAAGCGTTGCATACTTTAGATTTGGTGCGGGCGCTCCGGATCTATGTGTCACGCACCGCTGCTCTCAGGCGGTGCACCTCTCTTTTTGTGCTGACCATAGGTCAGCGCAAGGGTCTTTCGGCTTCAAAACCGACCCTAGCTCGTTGGATTAGATCGGCCATCTCCGATGCCTACCAATGTACTCAGGTGTCTCCACCGCCGGGGATTAAGGCGCACTCGACCAGAGCTGTTGGTGCCTCTTGGGCTTTCAGGCACCAGGCTACGGCTCAGCAAGTCTGTCAGGCTGCCACTTGGTCTAGGCTGCACACCTTTTCGAAGCACTATCAAGTGCATGCTCATGCTTCGGCAGATGCGAGCTTGGGCAGACGCATCCTTCAGGCGGCTGTCGCCCATTTGTGAAGTTAGGTTTTGCCTACTTCGCAGTTCTGTTTATTACCCACCCATGGACTGCTTTGAGACGTCCCATGGTCTGGGTCTCCCATAGGAACGATGAAGAAAAAGAGAATTTTGTTTACTTACCGTAAATTCTTTTTCTTATAGTTCCGACATGGGAGACCCAGCACCCTCCCTGTTGCCTGTTGGCAGTTCTTGTTCCGTGTGTTTTCACTGGCTGTTGTTGTAGACAGAGGTTCCGGTTGTTCCGGGTTTTACTCTATCTCTACTTGTGGGTGGATGTCCTCCTTCAGCTTTTGCACTAAACTGGCTGGATATGGTCTTCCAGGGGGTGTATATGCTCGGAGGGAGGAGCTACACTTTTTAGTGTAGTACTTTGTGTGTCCTCCGGAGGCAGAAGCTATACACCCATGGTCTGGGTCTCCCATGTCGGAACTATAAGAAAAAGAATTTACGGTAAGTAAACAAAATTCTCTTTTTTTTGTCTAAAATAGAAAGGAAATGTGTCATCTTCCACTTTATGCCTTTTAGAGATCATTCATCTTCAACTTAACTGTTCACAATCACAATCATTTTGACCAGCGGTGCCCAAATGTTTATACAGTCATATGAAAAAGTTTGGGCACCCCTATTAATGTTAACCTTTTTTTTTTTTTTTTTATAACAATTTGGGTTTTTGCAGCAGCTATTTCAGTTTCATATATCTAATAACTGATGGACTGAGTAATATTTCTGGATTGAAGTGAGGTTTATTGTACTAACAGAAGTTTTATGTTTGTCGTTTTCATATTTTATTTTTCTGTTCTTTTGTTGTTTTTTTTTATTTATAATTATATAATTTTTTATTGAAAATGTTAAACATCAAGCAGTAATTAGCATTCCCATCAAAATGTAACAATCTTTCTCTGACGCCTCATTGGGGGACACAGGACCATGGGTGTTATGCTGCCTATCCATAGGAGGACACTAAGTAGATGCAAAAGCATAGCTCCTCCTCTGCAGTATACACCCCCGGCCGGCCCAGGCAACCCCAGTTTTAGCTTAGTGTCTGTAGGAGGCACTTCCTTCCAAGGTTTGTTATTTTTTGAGGGCGACGGTTTCCTTTTGGGACCGATCTCCCACTACCATCAACGGGCGGGAACGTGGAGTGTCGTCTCCACGTACCCCCTCCTGTGACGCTGGATCCTGGGCTGGACGACGGGTTCCACAGACACCGATTTTCCAAAGCCCTGGGCAGAGGCCTGTGCCCCTATAGCCCAATTCCTCAGCCCCTCTTTGCAGGCTCTGAGTTGAATATGGCACCAATTCCTCAGCCCCTCTTTGCAGGCTCTGAGTTGAATATGGCACCGGTGTGACCGGACACAGCAAGCTGACTACTATTTTCACTGCCTGGACTGAAGCAGTGTTTTAAGGTGAGATCCCCCCTGACTGGTTTCCCAGACAAAGGGAGAAAAGACGATGCAGGGAACATTTACAGTATTTATTATGAGAAAGTCCCTTGCTGAGTGCAAGGAGGAGAATCCTGCACACACAGTGTTAACTTTTCTCTAGCTTGCTGGCTGGAGGAGGGGGGAAGTCACTCCTGTTTGCAGAAAGTCCTGCAGATAATTTCCCGGTGGCAGGGGGAGGGCTCAGGGACTCATGCTGTTTATTTGCTCTGTTTATTTGCTCTAGCAGAAAAGCCGGCTGATAACCACCAGTGACAAGCTGTGTGCTGACTGGAGGGAGAGGGTGGAAAACTATCAGAAGCTCCCTTCCCGCCATTTTTTACTACCCACAGCAGGAGTGGGCACACTGACTTCTTCTTCGCACTCTTTTAGCGCTAAGCCCCCCCCCCCCGCGGCCGCGATAAGCCCCCCCCCCCCCCCCCCCCCCGAAAGCGTGCAAAGATCTCCATAGAGCTTAATCCTTCCTGAGGACAGGGCCATCGGCTGATTCTGGTGAGGTGCTTCCTTCACTTGTAGCTCTGCTGAGCATTGCTCCCCCTCCTGGCATACTCCTATTAGGAACATGCATAATTCTAAGGGCACTAGGAGTGCTAAAGCCCACATAGTCTATTATTCAGCCTGCACTGCCTGCCACGCTGAGCTACCACGTAAACACACCTCTTCTCTCTGTGAGTCCTGTGCCCCTATAGCCCCTCAAGACCCCCCTGCCACCACCGCCGCAACCGTCAGCCTAGAGCCTAGGGCTCCCAGCCCACCGGAATGATAACAGAGAGTGATAGAAGAAGGGTCTTAATTCCGCGCCAAGGACTCAATGGATCCAGGAAGACCCTATTGCGCTTTTCTTTCCACAGTTTCTCATCTGAGTCCACCGGAATGGGCACAGTTTCTGTCCCAATCCATGGAAAAACTGTCACAGAACCTGGTTCTGGCTATGCAATGTCGTCCTCCACACCCTTCTGGGTCCGTGGACGGAACGCAGCCTGAGGATACCCCTATGGAGGATCCCTCTGAGGTAATCTGGGCACATGCTTCACCGGTTGCAGGGATCAGGAAAAGAGCACACGGCCGGGTGTCTCCAGTGGGCTCTCCCTCAGGAGCACACAGGGCAGGCTCTCCCACAAGCTCCACGGCTCTGAAGAGCTGGAGGAGGGAGAATGCTGTTTATACCAAGAGGATTCTTTGGTTTCAGCCTCCCCAGATGATCAAACTGCAATAGACTCCCTTATAGCAGCAATCAACCAAACTCTGCATGTGGAGGATCCCCCATCCACTACCACTGACCATGCGGTCTCCTTTAAGAGGGCAAGGAAACCCCAAAAGGTTTTCGCTGATCACCCAGAGTTTCAGGATATCCTCACAAAGCAAAGGGAGAAGCCTGACAGACGCTTCGGTAACCGAAAACTCATGGAGTCCCGGTACCCTTTTGCCTCACCTGCCCCTAAGGGCTGGGCCGATCCGCCCTCGGTCGACCCCCCCGGTCTCCCGCCTTACCACAAAGACACTCCTGTCTTTACCCAATGGTTCCTCCATCAAGGACCCAACAGACAGACAGGTGGAGCACCTCGCCCGCTCTGCTTTTGAGGCTGCGGGTTTTTCCCTCTCACTCTCCTTCGCCGCTGTGTGGGTCGCAAAGGCGATCTCGGTCTGGGCAGAATCTCTTAACACTTCGCTTGAGGAATCCCGGTTCACTCATACCTTCACAGAGGTAACAGCTCAAATTGCCGCTGCGGCGGAGTACCTCATGCAGTCCTTCATGGACGCTGCTACCTGCGCAGCGTTTGCCGCCTCAAATACCATAGCCATCCGTAGAGCTCTCTGGCTCCGACAATGGCGAGCGGACTCTGCCTCCAAGAAGTCTCTCACGGGCCTTCCCTTTTTTCCAGACCGATTGTTTGGCGAACGTCTGGACAAGCTCATTTCTGACGCCATGGGATGAAAGAGTACCTCCCTCCCCCAGCTGAAGTCCAGGACGTCCTTCACCAGACGTCCACAGTCCTTGTTCCGCTCCTTTCGGAACTCATTTGGTTGGTCGACATCCCGTGCTGTCCGCGCCACCAGCCTCTGACTACGCAGGGACCGACCTTCTCAGCTCTCCCCGAAACCCACTTCGTCATGGCAGCCTAGACCGAAACAGTCCAGGACTAGGGAGACTCGGCCACGACGTTTTCCGCCCTCATGACTCCTTCGGCGCCCCGGACTGCGGCTCTTTCATCACATCTGGGTTGCTGCCTCAGACGACAAATGGGTGCGAGACCTTCTGTCTTCCGGTTACCACATAGAATTTCGGACCCGACCCCCGAGTCGGTTCTTTCTCTCAAACCCCCCAAAGACTCGAAAACGACACAAAGCTTTTTTTCTCAGCAATCCACTCGCTCCAAACAGCAGGAGTGATAATACCTGTCCAAGACGACGAGAAGTTCGGAGGTTTTTATTCCAACCTCTTTGTGGTCCCCAAAAAGGATGGGTCAGTTCGACCCATCCTGGACCTCAAACACCTAAACAAACATGTGCACGTATGGAGATTCAGAATGGAGTCCCTAAGGTCCATTATTGCTTCCATGGTCGAAGGGGAATTCCTCGCCTCCATAGACATCAAGGACGCGTACCTGCACATACCCATCGCCTAAGATCACCAAACGTTACTCCGCTTCGCAATTCAGGACTCCCACTTTCAATTCGTAGCTCTACCCTTCGGCCTTGCCACCGCACCAAGGGTCTTCACCAAAGTCATGGCGGCCGCCATGAGCATCCTTCACGCCAGGGGAGTAGTCGTTCTCCCTTACTTGGACGACCTCCTCATCAAGGCCCCCTCCTTCCGCGACTGCTCAACCAGCGTACAGATCACTGTGGACACCCTATCCCGCTTAGGGTGGCTAGTGAATCTGGACAAATCATCCCCGATCCCATCACGATCCATCACCTTCCTGGGCATGTCCCTGAACACCCGTCGGGGCTTGATCCTTCTCCCTCAGGACAAGTCGATCGCTCTTCAACGAGCAGTACGCTGCCTTCTACGTCCTCCGTCTCGCTCCATTCGATTCAGCATGAAGGTGCTTGGCAGGACAATGGTGGCTATGGAGGCAGTACCCTTTGCTCAACTGCACCTCCGCCCACTGCAGCTAGCCCTTCTAGCGGCCTGGGACAAGAGCCCCTTCTCCCTGGATAGACATCTTCACCTGACGCCTTCAGTCAGGTACACACTCCGCTGGTGGCTTCGGTCCTCATCCCTATCGAAGGGGAGATCTTTTCTCCCAGTGAACTGGCTGGTCCTGACCACGGACGCCAGCCTCCTAGGCTGGGGAGCAGTGTACCGGCACCACACTGCTCAAGGACGTTGGACGCCCCAGGAGTCTTTCCTACCCATAAACTTCCTGGAACTCCGCGCGATCTTCCTCGCGCTCAGAGAGCTCTGCCCTCTGCTAGCGGGTCGTCAGATTCGAGTCCAATCGGACAATGCGACAGCTGTAGCCTATATCAATCAGCAGGGTGGCACCCGCAACAAAGCGGCTTATCTCGAGGCCCACAAGATCCTCAGCTGGGCCGAATCGTCGGGATCAGTGATATTAACGGTACACATACTGGGGGTAGAGAACTGGGCAGCAGACTTTCTTAGTCGCCAAGGCCTGGCTGCCGGAGAATGGTCTCTCCACCCAGATGTGTTTCTACACATCTGCACTCGCTGGGGCACACCAGACGTGGACCTAATGGCTTCAAGGTTGAATGCAAAGGTACCCGCGTTCATAGCCAGGTCACGCGACCCGCAGTCCATCGGTGCGGATGCTGTAGTCTGCTCCTGGCACCAATTCCGCCTGCCATACATATTTCCACCTCTACCTCTGCTGCCGTGGGTAATCAGGAAGATCAAGGCAGAGGGAGTCCCAGTTATACTGATAGCACCGGACTGGCCCAGGCGCGCCTGGTACGCCGAATTAGTACAAATGCTCACAGACTCACCGTGGCGCCTTCCAGACATCCCAGACTTGCTGACCCAAGGGCCCATTTCCCATCAGAACTCCAGAGCCCTGAAGCTGACGGCATGGCCATTGAGACCTGGGTATTAACAAGAGCGGGATTCTCCCCCGCGGTTATTTCCACCATGATCAGCGCCCGAAAGCCTGCTTCATCCCGCCTTTACCACCGTACGTGGAAAATCTTCCTTTCATGGTGCAGGGGAACTAACGTCCAGCCTATGCCTCTGGCCATCCCCAGAATTCTCGACTTTCTACAGTCTGGCTTGCAAGCGGGGTTGGCTCTCAGTTCCCTTAAAGGGCAGGTCTCGGCACTCTCAATCTTCTACCAATGCCGCCTGGCTCAAAAACCGCAAGTCAAGACCTTCCTCCAGGGCGTTTCCCATCTAGTTCCCCCGTACAAACGGCCGCTGGACCTCAACCTCGTTCTAGACGGTCTCCAGAGGTCTCCCTTTGAACCCCTCAAGGAATCCTCCCTTGCTCTTCTGTTTTGGAAGGTAACATTCCTGGTGGCAATTACGTCCATCAGACGGGTTTCGGAGCTAGCAGCACTCTCTTGCCACGAGCCTTTTCTGATCTTTCACCAGGACAAGGTGGTTCTGCGCCCCCTTCTGGATTTCCTTCCAAAGGTTCTTACCCCATTTCATTTGAACGAGGACATTGTTCTGCCTTCCTTTTGTCCATACCCGGTTCATAGGGTGGAAAGGTCTCTGCATTCGTTAGACCTCGTCAGAGCTCTCAGATATTACATATCCAGGACAGCCCCCTTTAGGAAAACGGACTCTTTGTTCGTCATTCCTGAGGGGCCTAAGAAGGGACAGGCAGCTTCAAAGGCGACTCTGGCTCTCTGGATTCGCTCTGCGATCCAGGAAGTCTACCGCTTGCAACTCAAGCCCATTCCTAGTGGGCTGCGGGCTCATTCCACACGAGCAGTTGGCGCTTCGTGGGCCATTCGGCATCAGGCTTCAGTGGAACAGGTGTGTAAGGCTGCGACCTGGTCTAGCCTACATACGTTTTCAAAGCATTACAGAGTCCATACCCAGGTTTCAACTGAAGCAAATCTGGGTAGGAAAATTCTGCAAAGGGCAGTAGAGCACCTCTCTCAGTAGGCGCTCCAGGCTGTCTGGGACTGGTTCCTAGTCCTTGGGTTGTGTTGTCGTCTTTTATGTTTCCCACCCATGCACTGCTTTAGGACGTCCCATGGTCCTGTGTCCCCCAATGAGGCGTCAGAGAAAAACGGATTTTTGTGTACTCACCGTAAAATCGTTTTCTCTCAGCCATCATTGGGGGACACAGCACCCACCCTGTTGCCCTGGTGGGCCTTGGTTCTCTCAGTACCTTATTTGGTTATGACTCTTTTTTTCTCATGTTCCTCTGTTGAGGTAAGTTTTTACTGGCTTTTTCTCCTACTGCTTGTGTACTAAAACTGAGGTTGCCTGGCCCGGCCAGGGGGTGTATACTACAGAGGAGGAGCTATGCTTTTGCATCTACTTAGTGTCCTCCTATGGATAGGCAGCATAACACCCATGGTCCTGTGTCCCCCAATGATGGCTAAGAGAAAACGATTTTACGGTGAGTACACAAAAATCCGTTTTTTAAGATTCACAACTTTTATTTCTGTTTGCCAATATTATACATCCAATATATTATCTGAGACCCATCTATAAAGTTGTGCTTGGACTTTCGGCAAGCTGTACTTTATATTGGTATCATATTGGGGTAGATTTCACTTTGTAAACGTCTCTTGTTGCATTTTTTCTCGGGGAGGGGAGGTCACAAAAAATAAACATTCTGACGTTTTTCTTCAGGAACATGATCATTGGTGTATGTTTTTTTTTTTTTTTTTCAAAAATGTGTTTGCATCTTATCTTTGCAGGAAGCTAAAATAATGAACACTTTGGCTTTTAGGGTTTTACTGATTTAATTGCAGATTATAATTGAGTGATTACATGCAAATGATTATCTGTCCCGCAGAGCAACCATTACCTGGGATCTCGGCAGAGGATGTGTGTGAGCTGCCCGCTGAAGATGTGACTTCAGAAAGGGACGGTGAGTCTGATACTGTCTGTCTGCTCCATATTATTTCACTGTTCTTCTTTGAATTATTCCCAGCAAGTCAATGCAAATCATATACTTCATGGATAACCCCTTCACGACCGATGACGTATATTTTCATCATTAGCCGTGTCCCTGCCTTTGATGTGAGCTCACACTCTGAGCCCACATCTTTCCCGACAGTTGAAGGCTGATTTAATCAGCCATTAAGTGCCTCTTACAGCCATTGTCAATCAGTGATAGGGGCATTTAACACGTGCAGACCAGAAGCGCATCATTAATCCTACCCATCGGCGTGACTGCAAAGTGCTGATGGGTTTGTGTCTGTCATCACAATCCTCCTGTGGTCACTGGCCCGTGGCCCACGTTCATAGGAGATCATGATTTATACTATAGAAGGCAGTGCTTAAATTACCCTAAGGGGACTATTAAATACTCTAAAAAGTGTAAAAAAAAAAAAACAACCCACAAGTTCAAATCCTCTTTTGCTCCATTAAAAATAAAACAAACAAAAAAGTACACATATTTGGTATCACCATGTTAATAAGTGTTCGATCTATAAAAATATAAAATAAATTTGATCAGAAAAATGGCGTAATGAGAAAATAACCAAAAGGCCTAGATTCAGTTTTTTGGGTTGCTGCGGCAGTTCAATACAAAGCGTTAGGATGGAGGCGGGTCGCCGGCCAGAGCGACGTCGCAGGACAGGTAAGTCCGTGTGACGGGGGTAAGCGAGGTTGTGCACGACCGGCAGTGACATCAGAAGAAAGCATCTCCTGGGTCCTCACCATAAAATTCAGAGTCAAAAGTATGCAAAAGAACATCTAAATAAGCTGATGCATTTTGCAAACGAGTCCTGTGGACCGATGAGGTAAAATAGTGTCTCCCTAAGGTCAACCATCCTTGCTTATGGGGTTAAAATAGTACTCTGGCCACAATGATCAAAGATATGTATAGAGAAAAAAGAACACAGAATTTCAGGGAAAGAATATCTCGCCAACCATTAAGCATTGGGGTTGATCATTCATGCTTTGGGGTTGTGTTGCAGCCAATGGTACAGGGAATATTTCACGGGTAAAAGGAAGAATGGATTCAATGAATTTTCAACAAATTCTTGATGCAAACATAACACAGTCTATAAAAAAAAGCTGAAGTTGAAAAGAGGACGACTGCTACAAATGTATACAGATTCTAAACACACGTTAAAATCCACAGTAGATGACCTCAAAAGGCGCAAGCTGAAGATTTTACAATAACCGTCATTCCCCTGATCTTGAACATTATTGAAAATGTGTGGCTAGACCTCAAAAGAGAAGTGCATGCAAGACGAGCCAGGAATCTCACAGAACTGGAAGACTTTTCCATGGAAGAATGGATGAAAATCCCTTAAACAAGAGTTGAAAGACTCTTGGCTGCTACAAAAAGTCTTTACAAGCTGTGATACTTGCCAAAAGGGCCGCAACTAGGTACTAACCATGCAGGGTGCCCACACTTTTACATCTGCACATTTTCATTTTTTAAGTTTTTAAAGTGTATAAGATAAAAATATTTTTTTTGTCTAAAATAGAAAGGAAATGTGTCATCTTCCACTTTATGCCTTTTACAGATCATTCATCTTCAACTTAACTGTTCACAATCATTTTGACCAGCGGTGCCCAAATGTTTATACAGTCATATGAAAAAGTTTGGGCACCCCTATTAATGTTAACCTTTTTTCTTTATAACATTTTGGGTTTTTGCAACAGCTATTTCAGTTTCATATATCTAATAACTGATGGACTGAGTAATATTTCTGAATTGAAATGAGGTTTATTGTACTAACAGAAAATGTGCAATCCGCATTTAAACAAAATTTGACCGGTGCAAAAGTATGGGCACCCTTATCAATTTCTTCATTTGAACACTCCTTACTACTTTTTACTGACTTACTAAAGCACTAAATTGGTTTTGTAACCTCATTGAGCTTTGACCTTCATAGGCAGGTGTATCTAATCATGAGAAAAGGTATTTAAGGTGGCCACTTGCAAGTTGTTCTCCTATTTGAATCTCCTATGAAGAGTGGCATCATGGGCTCCTCAAAACAACTCTCAAATGATCTGAAAACAAAGATTATTCAACATAGTTGTTCAGGGGAAGGAGACAAAAAGTTGTTTCAGATTTAATCTGTCAGTTTCCACTGTGAGGAACATAGTAAGGAAATGTAAGAACACAGGTACAGTTCTTGTTAAGCCCAGAAGTGGCAGGCCAAGAAAAATATCAGAAAGGCAGAGAAAAAGAATGGTGAGAACAGTCGAGGACAATCCACAGACCACCTCCAAAGACCTGCATCATCTTGCTGCAGATGGTGTCAATGTGCATCGGTCAACAATACAGCGCACTTTGCACAAGGAGAAGCTGTATGGGAGAGTGATGCGAAAGAAGCCGTTTCTGCAAGCACGCCACAAACAGAGTCGCCTGAGGTAGGCAAAAGCACATTTGGACAAGCCAGTTACATTTTGGAAGAAGGTCCTGTGGACTGATGAAACAAAGATTGAGTTGTTTGGTCATACAAAAAGGCGTTATGCATGGAGGCAAAAAAACACAGCATTCCAAGAAAAACACTTGCTACCCACAGTAAAATTTGGTGGAGGTTCCATCATGCTTTGGGGCTGTGTGGCCAATGCCGGCACCGGGAATCTTGTTAAAGTTGAGGGTCGCCTGGATTCAACTCAGTATCAGCAGATTCTTGACAATAATGTGCAAGAATCAGTGACGAAGTTGAAGTTACGCAGGGGATGGATATTTCAGCAAGACAATGATCCAAAACACCACTCCAAATCTACTCAGGATGGTCAAGAATGGTCAAATATACCTTCATCCAGGATCCAGGAACTCATTAAAAGCTACAGGAAGCGACTAGAGGCTGTTATTTCTTTATCGCTTCATTGGGGGACACAGAGACCATGGGTTGTATGCTGCTGCCACTAGGAGGCGACACTAAGCAAAACAAGGAAAACTCCTCCTATGCAGTATACACCCACCAACTGGCAATTGTACCTCAGTTTAAGCTTAGTGTCCATAGGAGGTGGACACACTTGGGGCTGCTCCCAGCCCCTCAGGTTTGTATTTTTAATCTTTTCCCCTTTTTCGTTTCAGACACAGCTCGTCGGGCGACAGGGTGTAATCGCTCACCCTGCTCTCCCCCCTAGAGACCGGTCGCACAGAAGTGGGGTCCGTCCGCCACTTCCGTTGACTTCCGTGCCACTCTCAAGACTGTTTGGGGGGCATCCGCACAGAGGGACAGGCGGATGGTCCTTGCCCCCCTCCCCCTGCACGCCCGCCCTCCACAGCCGGCCTGATCAGGGAGGGGAGACGAAAAATCATTGGAAAATTCCCGTCTCCCTATGTCATTCCCAGGAGGCCAGGATCAAAGGAGGACAAGATTAAGCCAAAAAGGACTATCAGCCACCGGGACAGGTACCCATCCCTTGTCCCGGGTCATGGGGGGCTCCGTTTTAAAAAAAAAAAAAAAAAAAAGTCTCTTTAAGGGATTATCTTTCAACTTAGCTCCATTGTCCCGGGTCAGCTCCCCTCCAGGCAGTGCGCTCGGCTCCCCCACACAGCCCCGACCCCGTCCTCGGCGCCGTCCTCGGCTCCCCCTGCGGCCTCACCTCAAAATTTAGTCCCCGGCTTCCCTCCGGCCTAGCTCCCGTCCGGCCACGCCCCCTCCCGGCCAGCCTATCGCGTGAGCCCTCACTTCTAGCAGGCCCGCCCGCTCCAGCAGCCAATCACAGGAGGCCTCTGCGCGCCCTTTCTCAACCAACCACGGGCCTCCTCTCTCTCTCTCCCGGCCGATACCTGCAATCTGCGCGCCGTTTTTTCGCGCTCTTTTTCTGCTCCTCCTCCGGCCTGGGCCCTCAGCAGCAATCAATGCCCTGCGATCTCCTGTGCGGCAGACACGCTCCACGTGCAGCCACCGTCCTCACGTCCCTGCAGCTCCTCAGAGCCCCCACCTCTGCTCCCTCAGCCTGCATCACTGAACAGGACACAGCGCCTGCATACAGAGACAGCCCAAACACAGGACGCCAGAATCTGGGTAAGCTCTGCCACTGGGAGGCAGCTCCTTCCCCAGTACCTCATCCACCTGGCATCCTCCTGTCTCTCTCCCTTGCCTCATTCCCTCTCTTCTGTCCCATGTCCAGTAGAAGAGCGACCCGCTCTCAGACACAGGCCATAGTGCTTCACTTCGCCTGCTCCTCTTGCCTAAAGAAGTTTCCCTCAGGGCAGTCCTCCCCCATCTGCGTAGCCTGTAGCACCTTTAACATGACTACTACGGAGCCCCCCACCGCCCGTAACGAGGACTCGGCCCCCATGCCTGGGTGGGCCTCAGCTCTCTCCCAGTCAGTGGACAACTTAACTAACATGTCTCAATCCTTAGCCTCGGCCATAGACCGTCTGTCCGCCTCCTCCTCTGGAGTCCCCCCGGCGACCCAGAGCGAGTCTGAGCCCGCAGCGCCTCCAGCCCGGCAAGGCAGAAACCACAGGAGGTCTAGGAAGCGGTCCCTCTCTGGGTCATCCTCCAGCTCCCCTAGCCCTGCTATGGCCGCCAGAGCATCGCGCTCGCTGTCTCCTGCCTCTTCTGCGGCAGCTCCAGATTCGGACCAGGACTCTGCTTCTGACTCCGATCTGGACTCTGAACACATATCCAAGCTGACCGGTATGATGGACAGTCTGGTCATTGCTGTCAATCAGACCCTAGAGGTACAGGATATTGATCCGGCGCCTACCTGTCAATCAGTCCCTTTCAAGAGAGCCAAGAAGCTGCCAAGAAGCTTTGGCAACCACAGGGAGTTTGAGGATATTTTTTCCAGACAGTGGGAACATCCCGACAAGCGTTTCCAGAAGCGCAAGCGGGCTCAGGTCCTTTATCCCTTCCCACCGGAACTTCTTCAGAAGTGGTCAGTGGCCCCTTCAGTGGATCCTCCGATCTCCCGACTCTCGTCCAGCACCACCCTGCCGCTGTCCGATGCAGCCTCCCTGAAGGATCCCTCGGACAGGACCATAGAATCCTTAGCCAGATCGGCCTTTGAAGCCTCCGGCTCTGCCATCACTCCAGCCTTCGCAACCACCTGGGTTTCCAAGGCTGTCTCCGCCTGGGCAAAGCTCCTTCGGCGTGGTATCCTGGCTGACGCTCCCAGACCAGAGCTGGCAGATCAGATCACTCATGCCGGAAAATATCTAGTCGCTGCGTCCCTTGACTCGGCGGCTTCCGCTGCCCTGGCAGCCGGCAACATTACTGCAATCCGCAGAGCCCTGTGGCTTAAAGCGTGGAATGCGGACTCAGCATCCAAAAAGTCTCTCACCAGTCTTCCCTTTGTCGGTGCCAGACTCTTCAGAGAAAAGCTGGACAAGATCATCTCTGAGGCTACGGGAGGCAAGAGTACCTTCCTCCCCCAACAGAGGACCCCTCGTGCCCCTCCAAAGCGGCGGCCTTTTCCCTTTCGCCCCTTTCGTCAATTCTCCACCAACACCAACTCACGTCGGGAGCGGTCCCCAGCGCGTCAGGAGAGACAGAAGCCCTCCTTTAAGGCAACACCCCACTGGCGTTCCCGTGGCCAGCAGTCCAAGTCTTCCAGGTCCAGATCCCACAGATTTTCCTCCGCATGACTGGGCTCCCGTCACCGGGTCCCCATCCAGGGTCGGCGGTCGTCTCCGCATGTTCAGAAGCACGTGGCTTTCCGTGATAGACGACGCCTGGGTTCGAGACGTCGTCTCTCACGGATACAAGATAGAGTTTTCTTCGCTCCCACGTTCACGCTTCGTCCAGTCCAAACCCCCCAAGGATCCCTCCCTCACAAAGGGCTTCTTCGCAGCCATTCAGGCCATGCGAGACTCTGGGGTCATCATCTCCGTACCCCCTCAAGACAGATTCCGAGGTTTTTATTCAAACCTCTTCGTGGTGCCCAAGAAGAATGGCACAGTCCGCCCCATCCTGGATCTCAAGCGCCTCAACAGGCGGCTCCGCCTCCGGCGATTCCGCATTGAGTCTCTGCGCTCAGTGATAGCGTCCATGGAACCAGGGGAGTTCCTTTGCTCGGTGGACATCCAGGACGCCTATCTCCACATCCCGATCTTTCCAGCTCATCAGAGATTCCTACGCTTCATGGTTCAGGGGCAACACTTCCAGTTCACTGCCCTCCCATTCGGGCTCTCGACAGCTCCCAGAATCTTCACCAAGGTGATGGCTACTGTCATTGCTATTCTTCGGACCCGGGGAATTCTAGCCATCCCGTATCTAGACGACATTTTGATCAAGGCTCCCTCGGCGGCGGAGTGCCGCGACAGTCTCAACATCACTCTTGATACTCTGTCCCGTCTCGGCTGGTTGATCAACAGACCAAAGTCATCTTTGATCCCGACTCAACGCATCTCATTCCTCGGCATGATCTTCGATACCACACAAGCGAAGATTCTTCTGCCCAAGGACAAACGCACAGCTATTCTCAGAGGGATTTGGAAGCTCCAACGCGCACCTCGCTGCTCCCTTCGATACTGTATGAGCATTCTCGGGAAGATGGTGGCGTCAATGGAAGCGGTGCCCTACAGTCAATTCCACACTCGCCCCCTTCAAGGCCTCCTTCTCGCAGCATGGGACAAGTCCCCTCACTCCCTGGATCGACCGATTGCGATCCCTCCTCGAGTCAGAGAGTCATTGGAATGGTGGAGATGCTCTCCCCTCACCCTCCAAGGGAGATCATTTCTTCCCCTTCGATGGAGGGTCGTCACGACAGACGCCAGCCTGCTAGGATGGGGGGCCACCTTACAGGACCTCACAGTTTCACAGTTCAGGGTCGCTGGACCGAGCCGGAAACCAAGCTTCCCATCAACATCTTGGAACTCAGATCAGTTCGCCTAGCTCTCTTTCATTGGAAGGCTCTGCTTCGCGGACACCCAGTTCGGGTGCAGTCCGACAATGCAACCACTGTAGCCTACATAAACCATCAAGGCGGAACACGCAGCCGAGCGGCAATGAGAGAGGTATCTCAAATCCTCGACTGGGCCGAACAGAACATCCCAGCGATTTCGGCGGTCCACATCCCGGGCGTGGACAATTGGGCCGCCGACTTCCTCAGCCGAGAGGGCCTCGACGTGGGAGAATGGTCCCTCAATCCCAGAATCTTCCAGCAGATCTGTTCCAGGTGGGGGACCCCCGACGTGGATCTCCTGGCCTCCAGGTGGAATCACAAGGTCCCCCAGTTCGTTTCCAGAGCAAGAGACCCACTAGCGCTCGCAACGGACGCCCTAGCGATCCCCTGGTCGCAGTTCTCTCTGCCGTACCTCTTCCCTCCACTTCCGCTTATACCCAAGCTAGTCAAGAAGATCAAGGCGGAGGGAGTTCCGGTGATTCTCGTGGCCCCAGATTGGCCTCGTCGCCCGTGGTACGCAGAGCTCGTGCACCTTCTCGCCGACGTTCCGTGGAGACTTCCAGACGTCCAGGACCTTCTCACCCAAGGGCCTTTTCTTCACCAGAATTCACAGTCGCTCAATTTAACGGCATGGCTGTTGAAGCCGCAGTACTAACTTCCGCGGGATTCTCAGAAAAGGTCGTTCAGACTATGATCAAAGCTCGGAAGCCTTCCTCTTCCCGCATTTACCACCGGACGTGGAAGGCCTATTTCCGCTGGTGTGAAGCTAACCAGGTCACAGCCATGACCTTCTCCTTGCCAGTTCTGTTGTCATTCCTACAGTCTGGTCTGGATGCTGGATTAGCACTCAGCTCCCTCAAGGGGCAAGTGTCTGCTCTTTCCATTCTCTTTCAAAGGAGGATTGCCTCTCGCTCACAGGTTCGTACATTCATTCAGGGGGCCGCGCATGCGGCGCCCCCCGTTCAACCTCCGGTGGAGCCCTGGGACCTCAACCTGGTTCTGTCTGTTCTCCAGCATTCCCCCTTCGAACCTATGCAGGAGATGTCCCTCACGTTCCTCTCTTGGAAGGTCGCCTTCTTAGTTGCCATCACGTCAATCAGGCGGGTATCTGAACTAGCGGCGCTTTCCTGCCGCTCTCCATATCTTGTCTTCCACCAGGATAAGGTAGTCCTCCGTCCGGTTCCGTCCTTTCTGCCCAAGGTGGTTTCCTCTTTCCATCTTAACGAGGACATTGTTCTCCCCTCCTTTTGTCCGAATCCTTCGCACCCTCGTGAGATCCTTCTCCACAAGCTGGACTTGGTCAGAGCTCTCCGTTTGTACATTTCCAGGACCTCTCAATTCAGACGGTCGGATTCCCCTTTTGTACTTCCGTCTGGCCCGCGCAGAGGCCTATCTGCCTCCAAGTCCTCCATTGCGCGATGGATTCGCTCTGCCGTACTGGAAGCCTACCGGGTAAGAGGGAGAACGCGCCCACTCAGGATTACGGCCCATTCCACCAGGGCGGTGGGAGCCTCGTGGGCGGTCCGTCACCACGCTCCAGCGTCGCAGCTTTGCAAAGCGGCCACCTGGTCTTCGCTTCACACTTTCACAAAGTTCTACAGGGTCCACACTTTCGCATCCTCCGATGCGAGCCTCGGTAGACGAGTTCTGCAGGCTGCAGTGGACCGAGGTCAGCCCTGAGAGTAACATTAGACCCACCCGTGGGACTGCTTTAGGACGTCCCATGGTCTCTGTGTCCCCCAATGAAGCGATAAAGAAAAGTAGATTTTGGGTACTCACCGTAAAATCTCTTTCTTGGAGCCTTCATTGGGGGACACAGCACCCGCCCTTGTGTTGGACATATGTTACTGTTCAATGTTTCTGTTGAATGTTGAGTTTAATGTCCACTTCTGTACGATTGTTCGTTTTTTCTACTGTTGTCTCCTATTGCTTTCTCACTAACTGAGGTACAATTGCCAGTTGGTGGGTGTATACTGCATAGGAGGAGTTTTCCTTGTTTTGCTTAGTGTCGCCTCCTAGTGGCAGCAGCATACAACCCATGGTCTCTGTGTCCCCCAATGAAGGCTCCAAGAAAGAGATTTTACGGTGAGTACCCAAAATCTACTTTTTTGCAAAAGGAGGATCTACAAAATATTAATGTCACTTTTATATTGAGGTGCCCATACTTTTGCACCTGTCAAATTTTGTTTAAATGCGGATTGCACATTTTCTGTTAGTGCAATAAACCTCATTGCAATCCAGAAATATTACTCAGTCCCTCAGTTATTAGATATATGAAACTGAAATAGCTGTTGCAAAAACCCAAAATGTTATAAAGAAAAAAGGATAACATTAATAGGAGTGCCCAAACTTTTTCATATGACTGTATGCTACTGTAGATGTAATGTTTTGATCACTTGTTATGACATTTTTTGTGGTATTGCAGCAATCCAAAAAATTATATTTTTGAACTTCTGATTTCTTTTTGTTTACAGTGTTTATCTACTGGGTTAATTATGTTTCTGTTTTTGATACAGTGGACATTTCTGAAGTTGACAATACCACATTTGTGTATTTTTGTTTTATTATCTTTATTTTTAATGGGGCAAAAGGAGGGTGATTTGAAGTTTTTATGTTTGTCGTTTTCATTTTTTATTGTTCTTTTGTTGTGTTTTTGGTTTTTTTTTAATTACCGTATTTTTCACTTTATAAGACGCACCTGATTATAAGACGCACCCCCAAATTTGGTGAAGGAAAAGAATTTTTTTTTTAATGTTAAATGGGGTCCATCTTATAATGCCAGTGTCCGTCTAACAAATCATATAGGGTATATGTCCCTCATAGCCCCCCATCGTAAAATTAGCCCCCCTTAATCTGGATATGGCCCCCTTATATTGAATATAGCCCCCCCTGTGCTGCCCATGGCCCCTATAGATGGCACACCTCCCCTGTGTTTGATATGGCCCCCATGTGTGCTGCCCATGGCCCCTATAGATGGCACATCTCCCCTGTGTTTGATATGCCCCCCATGCTGCTGCCCATAATAAAATAAAACACTCTTTCCTTACCTTCTCAGCGCTGTAATCCCTGTTTCCCTCCGTGGGGTTGAGCTCCTCCTCCACTTCCTGGTTCTTGCTGCCGGTCATGTGATCAGCACATCAGAGTGATATCATCTCTGCGTGCCTGATCACATACAGCAGCAGCAGAGACACCGGGAGATCAGCGCTGGAGGTAAGTAAAGCTTTTTTTACTTTACTATGGGCAGCAGTATGGGGGCCATGTCTAACACAGGGGGATCATGTGCGATCAAAGGAAGGCGCAGGCAGATATAATATGCGCCGCTGCCCCAGCCCATCAGCGCGGTGCGGTTTCAGCACCACGGTGATGGACAGCGGCAGTCCATATTATATGAGCGGGAACAGGAGATCAAAGGCTCCCTCCCGCAGCTTCACCAGCCCCCAGCAGAGCTCCAGAGCTGCCCCCACCTCCCCTGGACCCTCTGCAGTGTGTGTGTGTGTGTGTGTGTGTATGTGTATATGTATATATATATATATATATATATATATATATATATGTATATATATACACACACACCCCTCCCCCGTATATTCGGTTTATAAGACACACCCCCTACTTTCCTCTAAAATTTGGGGTAAGAAAAGTGCGTCTTATAAAGCGAAAAATACGGTATATAATTTTTATTGAAAATTTTAAACATCAAGCAGTAATTAGTATTCCCATCAAAATGTAACATTAATCTTTCATCCAGTACGCAGCATGGGAAAATAGTTCTAGCTACAATAGGTTTATGATGAGCATTAGTGAAAACTCTTTTATCAGCTACTTTTTTACTGTTCTTGCATTCGCGCGGCCACAGG